>NC_084603.1:3090164-3134098 GCF_033807715.1 Cololabis saira
AGTACCAGGATTAACTAATGCAGTTCCTAAAGTCGTGTTCAACCTGAGTATTTAGAGCCAAACCTTCATCGGGATTTTCTAAAGCTTTTCTGCAGAGACACTTGAGTTGACTCTGAGTTCAACTTTATTAGTCTGAGTCATCATTGTTGCTTCTGGAACTGCTTTATTTCTAGTTAATGAACTTCTGTTTAGTGCAATCTTTAATGATAGAGATCATATGAAAGTGTTTTCCTAACACTTCCTCATCACAACGTGGTTCCAACTCCACTGTACCAGTTTTTCTTTCTTTCTCTGGAAAGTGTCTCAGGCCTGAATGCAAACATATTTCTTAACTGACAAATGTGATAAAGTCCACGAGGAAAAAGCAGGAAATATATTGGCTTCATATTTTCTACAAAGAAAGAAAAGTCAGTATAAGATTCAAATGCTCTGATTTGCATTTTTTCATTTCTTTCCAACGTTATCTGATTCAGATTTATGAGTCTAATAAATGTGAAAACAGCAGCTTTGCTGCGACTCCGTCCGCTGCTCTCCATGAAATAAACAACTGTTGTGTCTCTTTTTATTTTTATGAACCGCTATTTGGAAAAGAAAGCAAACTCTCTTTGTATTCGTCTGTATCAGGATGTCAGAAAATACAGTACACGCCGCTCATGCCGGGCTGACTTTGGTAAATACAGTTTTAATCATAGAATGAATCATCAAAATGAAACTTAACCAATGAGGTAGCACAAAATGTTTTAGATCCATATTGGACCAAAAACACAAAAAACAAATCTGTCTGGAGCCGAAAAAAATGAAAAGTCTTGTATCAGCCTTAGAATGAAGACAACACATGCTGCATGTTTCTATATTAGTTAGAACTGGGGGGAGATTTCTTTTTTCATTATGCACTTCAAGAAAAAAGTCGAAATGTTGAGAAAAAAGTCGAAATGTTGAGAAAAAAGTCAAAATGTCGAGATTAATGTTGAAGTACAATCTTGAGAAAAAAGCCGAAATGTCGAGAAAAAAAGTCAAAATTTCGGGAAAAAAGTCGAAATGTCGAGAAAAAAGTCAAAATGTCCAGATTAAAAAGGAAAGGAAAAAGGAAGAAAAAAAGATAAAAAAAGGGAAAAAAAAGAAAAAAAGGAAGAAAAAAAGAAGAGAAAAAGGAAAAAAAAAGGTGAAACATTTTCTAAAAAGCTCCAGGAGCCACTAGGGCGGCGCTAAAGAGCCGCAGGTTGCCGAGCCCTGCCTTAGGGTGACATTCTTGGCATGTGCACATCTAGGGAAGTTGGCAGTTATCTTCAATATTTTTACTTTTACTTTTAGTTTTTTTATACAGCATTCATACAGCTGCTACTAAGTCTCTGAAATCCGGCGCACAGGTTGAAGTTTTACAATTTTTCGAACAATTAACGCGTTGAAAAACACCAGAAGGCTGATTTTTGCAGCCAAGTCAAGCCACGAGTAATGAAGTAATAAAGAAGTAGGTGGAAACCAAGTGCAGGATCTTAATGTGTCGTGAGACTGAACGATTCAAGGACACTTTCTGACCATGAAGATCATGAAAAGAATGAATTGTATAGTATTCAGGTCTGTGTGTGATAACAACAAGTTTTCATGAATAGCAGTACTGACGTTAACACCAAGAATTAAATAAACCGCTAGTGACGTATATAAAGACTTGTGACGGACGCGGGAACGGGAAAAAAATAACAATCCGTAAATTGAGGATTATTAATACGTCACCCCAACACTTTAGTCTCATTGGTCCAGAGGACATTCTTCTACAAGTTTTATTCAGATGCAACTTTGCAAGAAGACTTTTAATCCTGCCGACCCTTTCAAATAATATTTTTTTTAGTAATATATATTATTGAGCATTAATAGCAGCACATGGATACAGACACAAAAGGATTACAATGCTTATTTTTATATTTTAACACCCCTGCCCTCCGATCCCCTCAACAGGTTGGACACCTAAACAAATTAAAGCTGCAAGCAGCGATGAACGGTCCTCCACCCTTGTAACGTTCAGGCTGCAGTGGAAGCTTGTATGACTTGATGTAGATTCTTCAGGCTGGACATTTAGCAGATGAAACCACCCACGACTCTCTGTATCAAACCATTCAAAAGTTATGGCAGAAAATAGGAACTATCAGATATCGACCAATCAGAAGAAGGGGGGGGGGGCGCTTTTTGCGACTACGCACATTACTTTTCTCAGTCAACAGCGTTACCGTGGCGACGATAAACGCCAAAAAGCGTGCCCCCCCTTCATCTGATTAGTCCATATTTGATAGTTCCTATTTTCTGTCATAACTTTTGAATGTTTTGACGTAAAGACTCGTGGGTGGTGTCATTGGACTCGGTTTTGAGTCCTTGAACATAATTGGTGCAAGTTAGCCCCGCCCCTTTTTCTGATTGGTCAATTTTTGATAGTTCCTATTTTCTGGCATAACTTTTGAACGGGTTGTGGTAAAGACATGTGAGTGGTGCATCGGACTCGGTATTGAAGGGGGGTCGGTCTTTTTGGCGTCTAGCGACGCCACGGTAACGCTTTTGAAAGAGAAAAGTAATGCGCGTCGTTGCAGGATGGAGACGCACATTTTGATGTATAACACACCTGGGTGCACGTTACGGTTCGGGCGTAGAAATGGCATAAATTTCGCCAAAATAGTGACAATTAATCCAAAATGTTCAAAATGGCCGACTTCCTGTTGGGTTTGGGCCATGGCGCCAAGAGACTTTTCTTTAAGTAGTGACATGATACAGGTGTGTACCGATTTTCGTGCATGTACGTCAAACCGTATTGTGGGGCTTGAGGCACAAAGTTTTCTAGGGGGCGCTGTTGAGCCATTTTGCCACGCCCATTAATGCAAACCGTTAAATATCACATTTATCACCAGGCCTGGCTTAGGGAAAAATTTGGTGACTTTTGGGGCACGTTTAGGGGGAAAAAAGGCCCTCATTTTGTCAGAAGAAGGAAAATAACAATTCCTACAGATACCTTAGGGCCTTTAACTGTCAGTGCTTGGGCCCTAATAATTACTTTCACAAGAAATATTCCTTAAGGCTGCAGTGATGACCACAAATGATGCCGGCTTTGTTTAACAGCTGCATTTCGCTGTAGCGACGCATTGGTCCGACCTGTAACACCCTGAAAATAATATACAACCCAAAATAAATGAAAGTACAAGACGGTGACGCTGTAATGATAAATAAATAATGCCCTTGTATAAACAGAGTTGACAACATGTGAATACAATTATGCGTGTACTGTTTGTAACAGGAGAAATGTCAAAGGGATTATAAATAAAAAGGTGGAAAGGCTTTTTAAACTGACATGACAGAACCAGAGCAGCTTTAAGCTCTGGGCAAAAATAGCAGAAAAAACAAAAACTTGTTGGCAAAGAAATGTGAGCGCAGGAGCATCTTTGTGACAGTTCGCTGTGAAGTTTGCTTTGGAGAAACAACAGCCAAACATCTGAAAGAAGGCTGGTTAGAGTCGGGGCTGCACTGCAAAAACTCAAAATAAATAGAATATTTGTCTTATTTCTAGTTAAAATGTCTCATTTTTAGTAAAAAACTATCTAATTACACTTAAAACAAGACTCATCACTGGATAAAACAACAATTTTCACCTGTTTCAAGTAGATTTTCACTTAAAATTTGTAGAAAAAATCTGCTTTTTTTCTTGTAATGAAAAGATAAATCTTGTAAAAAAGAAATTTTGAAAAAAGTCAAAATGTCGAGAAAAAAGTCAAAATGTCTAGAAAAAAGTCGAAATGTCGAGATTAAAAAGGAAAGGAAAAAAGAAGAAAAAAAAGAAAAAAAAGGGACATTTTTAAAAAAAAAAAAAAGGTCAAACATTTTTGAAAAAGCTCCAGTTAAAAAAAAAATAAGTTAGAAAAATCTGCCAGTGGAACAAGATTTTTTTTCTTTAAATCTTGTACCACTGGCAGATTTTTCTACTTATTTCAAGTGAAAATTTACTTTAAACAGGTGAAAATTGTCAAATAAGTTATTTTTCTGGTAATGACTCTTGTTTTAAGTGTAATGAGATTTTTTGACTAAAAATGAGACATTTTAACTAGAAATAAGACAAATATTCCTAGTAAGATTTAGAGTTTTTGCAGTGTGGAATGGTGCAGCTCCAGTCGACGCATAAAAATGCTGATAAACTTACACGGTGATCCGTCAGGATTAAACTTTGTGATGATTCATTGGGAGAAAGATCCAAACAGATGAATCACAGTTGCATCCTGTTCTACACAGCAGATGGATTAACTTGAAAAACCTGACAATTATCATCTGCTGCCGTCTCTAAACGCTAGTGCGGATGATTCTGAAAATATGATGTGTGTGAAAGAAAAAAATGTCCAAACTGAAATTATTTAAGAGGCCTGACTATGTAAATAATTTCAATTTGAGCATCAATAATAATGTTAATTAGGCAAGCAGCGATGAACGGGCCCTCGCGCATGCAATTTTCCCCAATAAAAGTCAAGGACTCAAAACCGAGTCCGATGACACCACCCATGACTCTTTATGTCAAACCATTCAAAAGTTCTGGCAGAAAGTAGGAACTATCGTCGCCACGGTAACGCTTTTGACTGAGAAAAGTAATGCGCGTAGTCACAGGATGGAAACGCACATTTTGATGTATAACACATCTGGGTGCACGTTACGGTTCGGCCGTATTAACTGCCGAAGAAGTGGCTTAAATTGCGGCAAAATTACACGATTAATTCAAAATGGCCGACTTCCTGTTGGGTTTGGGCCATGGCGCCAAGAGACTTTTCTTTAAGTTGGGACATGATACAGGTGTGTACCGATTTTCGTGCATGTACATCAAACCGTATTGTGGGGCTTGAGGTACAAAGTTTTCTAGGGGGCGCTGTTCAGCCGTTAGGCCACGCCCATTAATGCAAACCATTAAATATCACATTTTTCACCAGGCCTGGCTTGGTGAAAAATTTGGTGACTTTTGGGGCACGTTTAGGGGGAAAAAAAGGCCCTCATTTCGTCGGAAAAATAAAAATAAAAATGAGGAAAAACAAAAGAAAAACCTCCAAAAGATACAATAGGGCCTTCACACTGTAAGTGCTCGGACCCTAATAATCCTCAATTTGAGGATTGTTATTTTTTTCCCGTCCTCCATCCGCGTCACAAGTCTTTATCTACGGTTTATTTAATTCTTGGTGTTAACGTCAGTACTGCTATTTATGAATACTTGTTATCACACACAGACCTGAATACTATACATAATTCATTCTTTTCATCGTTTCCATGGTCAGAAAGTGGCCTTGAATCGTTCAGTCTCACAACACATTAAGATCCTTGTTCCCACTTGGTTTCCACCTACGTCTGTGCGTTCATTAGTCGTGGCTTGACTTGGCTGCAAAAAAGCTGTATGAATGCTGTATAAAAAAATCTAAACGTAAACTCTCCGGTCCCTAGGGGGACTGGAGAGTGTGTTCCAACTACAGGGGGATCACACTTCTCAGCCTCCCCGGGAAAGTCTACGCCAGGGTACTGGAGAGGAGATTACAGCCGATAGTCGAACCTCGGATTCAGGAGGAACAATGCGGTTTTCGTCCCGGTCGTGGAACACTGGACCAGCTCTATACCCTCCGCAGGGTGCTCGAGGGTGCATGGGAATTTGCCCAACCAGTCTACATGTGTTTTGTGGATCTGGAGAAGGCATTTGACCGTGTCCCTCGTGCCATTCTGTGGGGGGTGCTGAGTGAGTATGGAGTCCGGGGCCCTCTGTTAAGGGCTGTCCGGTCTCTGTATGATCGGAGTAGGAGTTTGGTTCACATTGCTGGCAGTAGATCAGACTTGTTCCCGGTGCATGTTGGACTCCGGCAGGGCTGCCCTTTGTCACCGGTCCTGTTCATAATTTTTATGGACAGGATTTCTAGGCGTAGCCAGGGGCCGGAGGGGATCCGGTTTGGGAACCTCAGGATTTCATCTCGGATTTTTGCAGATGATGTTGTCCTGTCGGCTTCATCAGACCGGGACCTCCAGCATGTGCTGGGGCGGTTTGAGGCCGAGTGCGACGCGGCAGGGATGAGAATCAGCACCTCCAAGACCGAGGCCATGGTTCTCGACCGGGAAAGGGTGGCGTGCCTTCTCCGGGTGGGTGGAGAAGTCCTGCCTCAGGTGGAGGAGTTCAAGTATCTCGGGATCTTGTTCACGAGTGAGGGAACGATGGAGCGGGAGATTGACAGACGGATCGGTGCAGCGTCCGCAGTAATGCGGTCGATGTACTGGACCGTCGTGGTGAAGAGGGAGCTGAGTCGAAAGGCGAAGCTCTCGATTTACCGGTCAATCTACGCCCCTACCCTCACCTATGGTCATGAACTTTGGGTAGTGACCGAAAGGACAAGATCGCGGATACAAGCGGCCGAGATGAGTTTCCTCCGCAGGGTGGCTGGACGCTCCCTTAGAGATGAGTTTCCTCCCTTAGAGATGAGTTTCCTCCGCAGGGTGGCAGGACGCTCCCTTAGAGATAGGGTGAGGAGTTCGGTCACCCGGGAGGAGCTCGGAGTCGAGCCGCTGCTCCTTCACGTTGAGAGGAGTCAGCTGAGGTGGCTTGGGCATCTGTACCGGATGCCTCCTGGACGCCTCCCTAGGGAGGAGACCGGGGAAGACCCAGGACACGCTGGAGAGACTATGTCTCTCGGCTGGCCTGGGAACGCCTCGGACTCCCCTCGGAGGAGCTGGAGGAAGTGTGTGGGGTGTGGGAAGTCTGGGCATCCCTGCTGAGGCTGCTGCCCCCGCGACCCGGGAACGGATAAGCGGCGGACGATGGATGGATGGATGGCCCCTTGGTGATAAGGGACCACACTCTGATTGGACAAGGACCCCAAGCTGCAGGAAGGAACATTGACTTCCTGGGTGCTATAAAAGAGAAGGCCCCCCTCTCTCTGGCTCTCTTCTCTTCTTCTCTGCTTTTTACTCTCCCCTACAGGTCTGCTGTAGCACCAGGAGCGACCAGCCAAGGGCCGGCTTTCTCCAGGATCGTTGGCCGAAGTAGTGCCCGTTTTGCAATGCTGCACGAGTGACCCACGAGGTTACGAGCCCAGAAAGCCAAACCGGGGACCCTGCATTGCTCGATGTGTCGCCTTTGCGTGGCCCTAATACTCTTCCGTATTTATGTAGTATGGAATGCATTTATAATGAATATTTTAGCACATTATGTCACTGTTATTAATGAAATGTCCTCCATAGTGGAAATTGTAGTAATTTGCTTGATTTTGTTGTGCATTTTATAAGATGAGTCATTCACTGACGAAGCCGGAGAGAATTGTGCTGCAAATGGCTGATGGAAACGCAGATATTGAGTGAGATCAAGAGGTTTGAGGCAGCGGAGACAGAGTGATGGGTGGGGGAGCAGGGGCTCAAGCAGATCCATCCACATCTACATCCACGGGCTTCACTTTATGGAGCGAGACTAAAATGTGCACTTTGACTTTGTATTTCAAGAAAATACATTAAGATTTACACTTTCACCTATGGGTTATTACTTCCATTAGATGTCACTTCATGTCTGGAGCTACTCTAACTTCTGAAAGGTTAAAGACATCCTTTGAATTCGGTCTACTTTTACACTCAAAAGAGTCATAATTCCTGTCTTATTAAATATTTATATGAATATATTTTCTTTGAGGATTCATTGACTGTAATCCTTTAGTTTCACTGCAACAGTCAGGAGGATTTGTTTGTTTGTTTTTTACTTACACGGTACAGCGCCTCGTTTTAAACATTTGATGTTTTCTTTTCTGTTGTGGATAATGATGATAAAACTCCAGGGAAAACGTGGCAGGAACCGCTTTCTAATTTTTTACAGCATTTTAAGTGTTATTTTTATCCCCTGTCGTTCACCATAAGAGAGCTGAATGGATGGATGGATGGATGGATGGATGGATGGATGGATGGATGGATGGATGGATGGATGATGGATGATGGATGATGGATGGATGGATGGTTGGATGGATGGATGCATGGATGGATGGATGGATGGATGGATGGATGGATGGATGGATGGTTGGATGGATGCATGGATGGATGGCCCCGAGGGTCCTTAGTCCCCCGAAGCCGGCTCTTCAGTTTCGGTGTGCTCCGCCTGCTACGTCCTGAGGACGACCCCCCGAACTGTCTCGCCGATCGGCCCGGCCCCAAGGGCGACCCCCCGAACTGTCTCGCCGGTCGGCCCGGCCCCGAGGGCGACCCCCCGAACTGTCTCGCCGGTCGGCCCGGCCTCGAGGACAGCCCCCGGAACTTTGGCCGTGTGTTGGCCTTTACATTCCACCAGAGAGATTGTGACCAAGACCGATCGGCCTAAGACCGCTCTATCAAGGGCAGATTATAGAATCAGCAATTATTTTGAAAACAGGCAGCCTCAGTAATTTTCCGTCTGGCTTCAGTCTCATCTCAGTCTCAGGTTCATCAGCGGCGACTCCAATCAGACGAATTGTGATCAATTCCGGCCAAGCTGAGCTCCCAACTTCTCCAGGTTGTTCAATCTTGTTAATGAGCTCAAAGACCCCCGCCAGCCTGCGGTTCTGTTAGAGAATCGCATCCAGCCTGCGGCCCTGCTCCCCAAACGTAAAAGTCAGAGCGTTGATCTCTTTGCTTGATCCTTCTGCCACGTCCGGCAGCTCTGAAAGAGCCGAGACGGCTGCCGACGACTTACGCGTTTGTCGATACATCAGGAAACCCCCACCTCCAATCATGAGGATAATCAGGAGAAATCCTGCTATCATAAATCCAAATATGAAGGCGTCTTTGACGTCGTCGACGGACAGAATCGCCATACACAAAGGCTTCCAATATTTGTAGGAATCCATTGTATATCCAGCAAAAAATGTCCCATCGGGGCAAGAGGGCTCCCTTGCCCCCTGTCTTCTTGTTGCAAAAATTTGGTCAATTGTGCTGAGAGACCAGTTGATCAATTCCATATTTGTAAATTTTGGAGGAGTGAAAAGAAGAGAACTCTGAAGACGAGACAAGCAAAAGCAGGGAAGGTTGATAAGGAGAGGAGCAGATAAAGCGTCCGCCTTCGCTGAGAGCCGGAAGAAGAATTTAGGGTCCAAGAGCCTTCAGGCTCAAGGGAGACGACAACGTCGGCGCCAGCCCCAGCCGGTTCCTGTTTTGGCGGTGGTCCCGGACGCATCAGCCCCGGTTCCTGCTCCTGTGATGGTCCCAGACCCCCCTCAGCCAGCGCCGAGGGTCCTTAGTCCCCGAAGCCGGTCCCTCGTATCCTTAGTCCCCCGAAGCCGGCCCCGAGGATCCTTAGTTCCCTGTAGCCGACCCCGAGGATCCTTAGTCCCCCAAAGCCGGCTCCTCAAGTTCGGTGTGCCCCGCCTGCTACGTCCCGAGACCGACCCTTGGACCCGCCTGCTATGTCCCGAGGGCGACCCCCCCCCGAACTGTCTCGCCGGTCGGCCCGGCCCCAAGGACGGCTCCCAGAACTTTGGCCGTGTGTTGGCCAATTTTTTTTTGTCTTAGTTTGGCCCTAATACCCCGTCGTACTTTCCACCTTCACTCGTTCTTAGTATAGTTCTGCACATGGCGCTCATTCGTGTGATAGAAAAATAGAACATGTTTCCTGCGGCACGGCGGCTTTATTCCACTGCTCCTCCGTCCATTTCCAACGCTCACCGAGTCGAGTCCTCACTCTTAGTGGAGGTTGAGAATGTGCATAAATCTCAGCCAATATGAAACATTTCTTGAGGAAAGAAGAAAATAATGGAGCTTCCCCTTAATTGGAGCTCTCTAACGCTGAGAAACGGAGTTACTCTTGCGAGGTTAAAACCACCTCTGTTAATTATCCCTTCCGAGCCTTCAAAGCTCCCTGGAAGCCGAGACGAACACGCTGACTTTCACAAGCTTCACACGCCGGAGCCAAAAGTTAGCCCACATGTATCACACCTCCTGTAAACTTGTTTTTAAGATCTCTCTTCTTTTCCCAACTTCTTCTATTTTTCTGTCAAGCTCAGACTAAAGCCTTCAGTAATCTGGCAGATTTGAATCTTGATTCAGAAATAGGGGCTTTTCCTTCCTGAGATGAAGAGCGTGCAGGCGATGGGGATCATTGCATTCCTTCAGGTAGCTGGAGCTGACAGAACCTGACAGGTTGATGCAGCACCAGATTTCCCCTCTTTGGCTCTGAAATTGATTGTGAACGATCAGCGGTGACAAATCCTTCAAAAAGAAGCTAAGGCTTGAACAGCTTGAACATGGTTTTCATTCAAATCCCCTTTAACTGGAAGAAACTGGAAGCAAAACTGGACTGGCGATGGGCAGCCGTCGGCCGGGTTGGGGTTTGAGCAGTCAAAACCATCCCCCCCTGAAATAAAAACGGTCCAAATCATCCCCCCCCTGAAATAAAAACGGTCCAAATCATCCCCCCCGAAATAAAAACGGTCCAAATCATCCCCCCTGAAATAAAAACAGTCCAAATCATCCCCCCCTGAAATAAAAACGGTCCAAATCATCCCCCCTGTAAAACTGCCATCCCTCCTTTCCATCACTTATGTCATTTCATCAATGAATGTGGTTTTACTGCTATTTCAACATTTAGAGTCATCACCAGAAAAATAACTTATTTGACAATTTGCACCTGTTTCAAGTAAATTTTCACTTGAAATAAGTAGGAAAATCTGCCAGTGGGACAAGATTTATCTTATTACAAGCAAAGAAATCTTGTTCCACTGGCAGATTTTTCTACTTATTTTAAGTGAAAATCTACTTGAAACAGGTGAAAATTGTTGTTTTTTCCAGTGATGAGTCTTGTTTTAAGTGTAAAGAGATTTTTTTACTAAAATGAGACATTTTAACTATAAATAAGACAAATATTCTTGTTAAGATTTTGAGTTTTTGCAGTGATCCATTTAACTTATCCTGTGAAGGACAGAGTCATATTGATAAGTTGAGAAAAGTGTTTTTTATTGTTGTGTTTTGATGTATTTGATGTAAGCCCAGTGGATATTTAAAGCTTACAGAAGACTGCATTTAACTGCTGCTATGTCATTCCTGCAGTATTTCTGCAGCTGTTTTGGTCACTGCTATTATTTGTAATATATTATATTATTTGTAATCAGCACAAATTATCTGTCCCCATATGATAAAATCCACCATCCCCCCTGATTCTTTTTACAACTCGAGTACTGGGTTTGAGAGGACAGAAAGAGGAGAAAACGGCCACAACAACAGATCAGTAACTCCTGCTGGGAAACAGGGACACGGGTTAATAACAACAACAACCGTGCTATTAATAGACCTTTTTCTTTTGACAATACAAGCAAATTCATTTATTTTGAAAATAACAAGTCAGAGCCTATTAAATAAGTGTGCATGTTTATTACAAATTTGCCTTGTGGTTGTTTTCATGCTCAAGATTTGGGTTTAACATAACTTCCCTGCATGGACAGGCATAAATAGCAAATATGTAAAAATATATAATTCCTTCAAAAAGCTTTGTGGCTTTGCATTTAAGTGGAGTGCAAATGCTGTTCTGTAAACACTCCAAAATACACCTCATGTGACGCATCGGTTTAATAATGACAGTAAAGAAATAATAACAGCATTCAAAGCTGCACTCTTATATCTTACAATTGAAACGGAAGGCAGTGAAAATTCAAATCAGTGACAAGAGAAAAATACTCTTTCATGCATCACCTAAACTGTCAAAATGGGTTTTGGAAAAGAGAAATGTATCTCTGTTTTGAATAGAAGGCTTGCGATGAGAGTGACTCTGACAGAGATGGATTTGCAGCCACAATAGACCGTCCTGCTGCCAAGAAACTGGAAATCCCTCAGAAGCGACATCAAAGCAACGTTAGCGTTAGTGGCTTGCAGACGACGTTTCACAAGCCGAGCCCTGATTCCTCATCAGCTAGGCAATTTTCTAATGAGGTCAGAAAACTTCAAACGGGGCTCTGACATATCCCTGCACCCGCGAAGAGGAGGGGTAATGCATTAAAGATGAGACGAGCCAATCGTTGTTTTTACCTGCTACTGTGTTTTTCTGCCACTTCTAAACACACTCAGCGCTTCGCATTAAAACAAACTCCTTGTTTAATTGATTCGATTCCTGAAAGCAAAATGTGTCCGCAAGTGTCCACTTATGTATTTCCAACCACATCCTGGTCCCATTTAGAGCAGACATGACCCACATATACATTAGAGACATGCGGTAGGCTGCTAAATTGATTTCTGTTGCCGCCCGGCTCTCTGTGTTCTCTGTGTTCTCTGTGTGCGGCGGAAAATCACTCACACATCAAGGGTCGCCGTTCCCTTCGGCTCAGGGAAGTTTATCGACGGAAATCTGCTGAGATTTCAAAAGGTTTCCAATCGAAAGGATTCAGATGCCATCAGGATTAGAGAAGATGCCCGGGGACGACCACCTTTTAGTTGAAACGCACGGAGCGTCACAGGGTCACTGGAGGCGCTAAAAAGACGGATAATCTTTTATCATTAAACCCCCGTCTATCTTTGTAAGGTTGTTTAACGTCACATTTCATCACAATTATGTATCATCAGCCTGAACGGCATCCAAAGGCACTTTAGTGTGTGACTGATCGCCGTGCAACGCTCTCTCGTGGCCCCCCACCTCCCCAGCTCTGCTAATACCAATGTCTCACCGCATGAGTCATAGAAGAAAGTAATAACACGTCCAAACCTCTGCACACCTCTGCACAACTTCCACATCTCTGCACACATCTGTACACATGTGCAAACATCTGCACACCTCTACACACCTCTGTACACCTCTGCACACCTCTATACACCTCTGCACACCTCTATACACCTCTGCACACCTCTGCACACCTCTATACACCTCTGTATACCTCTGTACACCTCTATACACCTCTGTATACCTCTATACACCTCTGTATACCTCTGTACACCTCTATACACCTCTGTATACCTCTGTACACCTCTGTACACCTCTGCACACCTCTGTTAGGTTCCTAAATCAACATACATAAATTAATAACTTAGGAAAGACACAGAGACTGTTAGAAATGATTTTCAGGCCTTCTGCAGGAGGGAAGCACAGTCGGAGCTTGCAGAGCAACATGGCCCTCTCGGGTGCTCTCGACAAATGCTTGCCGGCTCCCTTTTTGCATCAGGTATTTATTGAAAAACTGACAGGCGTCGGCTATGTTAAGACAACCAATGGTAGACAGTGGATGGACAATGGGAGGAAACAAACAGATAAACAGGACATTTCAGTTGAAGAACAACTATTCTATGTTCTGCAGAGCCAACAGACATCTTTTCTGTTGAGGGTTTTCCAACAGAATTGTCCAACTGACCATTAGACAGTTGTGGACCAGCCCAAACCCCTGAGTAGTTTAGGGAGTGATTGTTGTAACTGGTAACATGTGATAAGCATGTCTAAAACACCGTCAGCTCTCTGACTTGACTTAATTCTGATTCTAATGGTTTCATAAGCACAAAACGAATTATTAACCTCACACATCTATACACCTCTTTACACCTCTATACACCTCTATACACCTCTTTACACCTCTATACACCTCTATACACCTCTG
This sequence comes from Cololabis saira, assembly GCF_033807715.1. Lineage (NCBI taxonomy): Eukaryota > Metazoa > Chordata > Actinopteri > Beloniformes > Belonidae > Cololabis > Cololabis saira. Next base: position 3,103,721 of record NC_084603.1, read on the forward strand.
TACACCTCTGCAAACCTTCCACACCTCTGCACACCTCTATACACCTCTGTACACCTCTACACACCTCTATACACCTCTATACACCTCTATACACCTCTATACACCTCTATACACATCTATACACCTCTTTACACCTCTATACACCTCTATACACCTCTGTACACCTCTGCAAACCTTCCACACCTCTGCACACCTTTATACACCTCTGTACACCTCTACACACCTCTATACACCTCTGTACACCTCTATACACCTCTGTACACCTCTGCACACCTCTACACACCTCTATACACCTCTGTACACCTCTATACACCTCTATACACCTCTGTACACCTCTATACACCTCTGTACACCTCTATACACCTCTGCACACCTCTATACACCTCTGCACACCTCTATACACCTCTGCACACCTCTATACACCTTCCACACCTCTGCACACCTATGTACACCTCTGTACACCTCTGCACACCTCTGCACACCTCTGTACACCTCTGCACACCTCTGTACACCTCTGCACACCTCTGCACACCTCTGTACACCTCTACACACCTCTGTACACCTCTGCACACCTCTGTACACCTCTGCACACCTATATACACCTTCCACACCTCTACACACCTCTATACACCTCTGCACACCTCTATACACCTCTGTACACCTCTGCACACCTCTGTACACCTCTATACACATCTGTACACCTCTATACACCTCTATACACCTCTATACACCTCTGCACACCTCTATACACCTTCCAAACCTCTGCACACCTCTATACACCTCTGCACACCTCTATACACCTCTGCACACCTCTATACACCTCTGCACACCTCTATACACCTTCCACACCTCTGTAAACCTCTATACACCTCTGTACACCGCTATACACCTTTATACACCTCTGTACACCTCTATATACCTCTGTACACCTCTATACACCTCTGCACACCTCTATACACCTCTGCACACCTCTATACACCTCTGTACACCTCTATACACCTCTGTACACCTCTATACACCTCTATACACCTCTGTACACCTCTATATACCTCTGTACACCTCTGCACACCTCTATACACCTCTGCACACCTCTATACACCTTCCACACCTCTGCACACCTATGTACACCTCTGTACACCTCTGCACACCTCTGCACACCTCTGTACACCTCTGCACACCTCTGTACACCTCTGCACACCTCTGCACACCTCTGTACACCTCTACACACCTCTGTACACCTCTGCACACCTCTGTACACCTCTGCACACCTATATACACCTTCCACACCTCTACACACCTCTATACACCTCTGCACACCTCTATACACCTCTGTACACATCTGCACACCTCTGTACACCTCTGCACACCTCTGTACACCTCTATACACATCTGTACACCTCTATACACCTCTATACACCTCTATACACCTCTGCACACCTCCCACACCTCTATACACCTCTGTACACCTATATACACATCTGCACACCTCTGCACACCTCTGCAAACCTCTGTACACCTCTGCAAACCTATATACTCCTCTGCACACCTCTATACACCTCTGCACAACTCTGCAATCCTTCCACACGACTATACAGCTCTGTACACCTCTATACACCTCTGCACAACTCTGCAATCCTTCCACACCTCTATACACCTTCCACACCTCTGCACACCTCTGTACACCTCTGCACACCTCCCACACCTCTATACACCTCTGTACACCTATATACACCTCTGAACACCTCTGCACACCTCTGTACACCTCTGCAAACCTTCCACACCTCTGCACACCTCTATACACCTCTGCACACCTCTACACACCTCTATACACCTCTGCACACCTTCCACACCTCTGCACACCTCTGTACACCTCTGCACACCTCTATACACCTCTATACACCTCTGCACACCTTCCACACCTCTGCACACCTCTGTACACCTCTGCACACCTCTATACACCTCTGTACACCTCTATACACCTCTGCACACCTCTATACACCACTGTACACCTCTATACACTTCTGCACACCTTCCACACCTCTACACACCTCTGCACACCTTCCACACCCCTGTACACCTCTGCACAACTCTGTACACCTCTACACACCTCTGCACACCTCTACACAGCTCTACACACCTCTTCACACCTCTTCACACCTCTATACACCTCTGCACACCTCTATACACCTCCGTACACCTTTATACACTTCTGCACACCTTCCACACCTCTTCACACCTCTATACACCTCTGCACACCTCAATTCACCTCTATACACCTCAATACACCTCTACACACCTATGCACACCTCAATAAAGCTCTATACACCTCTGCACACCTCTATACACCTATATACACCTCTGCACATCTCTATACACCTCTGCACACCTCTACACACCTCTGCACACCTTCCACACCTCTGTACACCTCTGCAAACCTCTGCACACCTCTATACACCTCTGCACACCTCTATACACCTCTGCACACCTCTATACACCTCTGCACACCTCTGTACACCTCTGCACACCTCTATACACCTCTGTACACCTCTGTACACCTCTATACACCTCTGTACACCTCTATACACCTCTGCACAGCTCTATACACTTCTGCACACCTTCCACACCTCTGCACACCTCTGCACACCTGTATACACCTCTATACACCTCTGCACATCTCAATACACCTCTATACACCTCTGTACACCTCTATACACTTCTGCACACCTTCCACACCTCTGCACACCTCTGTACACCTGTGCACACCTCTGTACACCTGTGCACACCTCTGTACGCCTCTGCACACCTCTGTACACCTGTGCACACCTCTGTACACCTCTGCACACCTCTGTACACCTCTGTACACCTCTGCACACCTCTGTACACCTCTGCACACCTCTGTACACCTTCCACACCTCTACACACCTCTGTACACCTCTGCACACCTCCGTACACCTCTGCACACCTCTGTACACCTCTATACACCTCTGCACACCTCTGTACACCTCTATACACCTCTGTACACCTCTGCACACCTCCCACACCTCTATACACCTCTGTACACCTATATACACCTCTGCACACCTCTGCACACCTCTGCAAACCTCTGCAAACCTATATACTCCTCTGCACACCTCTATACAACTCTGCACAACTCTGCAATCCTTCCACACCTCTGCACACCTCTGTACACCTCTGCACACCTCCCACACCTCTATACACCTATATACACCTCTGCACACCTCTGTACACCTCTGCAAACCTTCCACACCTCTGCACACCTCTATACACCTCTGCACACCTCTACACACCTCTATACACCTCTGCACACCTTCCACACCTCTGCACACCTCTGTACACCTCTGCACACCTCTATACACCTCTACACACCTCTATACACCTCTGCACACCTTCCACACCTCTGCACACCTCTGTACACCTCTGCACACCTCTATACACCTCTGTACACCTCTATACACCTCTGCACACCTCTATACACCACTGTACACCTCTATACACTTCTGCACACCTTCCACACCTCTACACACCTCTGCACACCTTCCACACCCCTGTACACCTCTGCACAACTCTGTACACCTCTGCAAACCTCTGCACACCTCTACACACCTCTGCACACCTCTACACACCTCCTCACACCTCTATACACCTCTGCACACCTCTACACAGCTCTACACACCTCTTCACACCTCTATACACCTCTGCACACCTCTATACACTTCTGCACACCTTCCACACCTCTTCACACCTCTATACACCTCTGCACACCTCAATTCACCTCTATACACCTCAATACACCTCTACACACCTCTGCACACCTCAATAAAGCTCTATACACCTCTGCACACCTCTACACACCTCTGCACACCTCTGCACTCCTCTACACACCTCTGCACACCTTCCACACCTCTGTACACCTCTGCAAACCTCTGCACACCTCTATACACCTCTGCACACCTCTATACACCTCTGCACACCTCTGTACACCTCTATACACCTCTGCACACCTCTGTACACCTCTGCACACCTCTATACACCTCTGTACACCTCTGTACACCTCTATACACCTCTGTACACCTCTATACACCTCTGCACAGCTCTATACACTTCTGCACACCTTCCACACCTCTGCACACCTCTGCACACCTGTATACACCTCTATACACCTCTGCACATCTCAATACACCTCTATACACCTCTGTACACCTCTATACACTTCTGCACACCTTCCACACCTCTGCACACCTCTATACACCTCTGCACACCTCTACACACCTCTATACACCTCTGCAAACCTCTATACACCTCTACACACCTCCCACACCTCTGCACACCTCTGCTATGTGATATATGTTGATCTGATGCTACCAGCTCCTAGTTATAACGTGGAAATTACAACAAAATTAGCCTGTAATTATTATTTAATTTCATAATCTCTTGTATAATGTCCCTCTTTGATGTAGTTGATGTCATGTCATCGTCTCCTGTTTGTAGCCCCGTCCACGTGGGGGTTGTTGGGAGGACTCCGTCATCATAGCAGGATACATTCAGTGAGTCTGCAGGCGCTGTGTTGATGATGACATAAGAACCGTTTGATCTGATGCTACTAGATCTGTTGGAAAGCTGCGGCGGCCAGAGACGACTGATCCAAACCCACAGACGTCACTCTTCAGGTTGGAGATTGGGTGGTTACCCACACTGGTTTTTACATGCTGACTTTTATTCAGAATAACCTCAGTTCTGAATTTATTCTGTAACGTGAAGCGGACGTGGTAAAAATGTAAACGGATGTCTTGGCCTGTTTCCACACAGCTTTATCTCGTGGACACCATAAAGCCCTCTCTTTTTGATTGTCTCTGTAGGACAAACCCTAATGGAGTTACCGTGATTTAAAAGGTGCCAAACTCTGTCCGATCTGCAGGGTCCGTACTTACTTCAAAGAGTAAGCTAAAGACTCAGCTCTTTAAGGAGAATTTCTGCATCTAGTTAACTACTCTGCTCATAAGAATTACTTAAAAGATCCAGCTCTTTGCAGGACTCAGCACTAAGTGAGCTGCATGCACTTATGTCTTTTTAGATGTAGCTTTCTTGTATAAAGGGACTGTTGGGTTGGGGAAGGGAACACCTCTAGCACCGGCATGGCAACACCTGAGCCCAACTGGACTCTCAGCAGTTTCGTCCTATGTGATTTCTTGCTTGTATTTTTCTCTCAGATGTAAGTCGCTTCGGATAAAAGCGTCTGCTAAATGACAGTAGTAGCAGTAGTAGTAACTGAAAAACAAACTGAAACCTTGCAGGGAGGTAAAGTAAAAATGAACAACTGAGATAATGTGGTGCACACCCTTTTATAACTGGGTATGTTGCTGTGTTCAAATTAGCCAATTACATTCAAACTCATGTTAAATTAGAGTCAGCACACACTTGTCACCAAATAAAGTGCTTCTGATCTTCCGCAAATAGCGTTCAGCTGTTCCAGTCGTCGGCTTTTCCTGACATTTTTGTAGCCCCATCTTCCAGCTTCCAAAGCATCGAACGTTGTACAGGTTATAGTGTTAGGTCTAAATCAACATTAAACCAAGTTCGTAACGAAGAAAGACACAGAGACTGCTAGAATGATCTTTAACGCGCTTCTGCAGAAGGGAGAAGCGAGGTAGGACTGCAGAGTAAACAAGACTCAGTGAGAACTCCTGACAGCAAATGCTTCCCACAGTTCTTCCTCTGCTGATGCTTTTATTGAGAAACTTGACAGAAAAGCCTGAATTATGGTTCTGCGTCAAATCAACGCTGTGCATACGCCGTCACCGTGACGCCGTCGTGAATCCTTCGGACTTCTCTTTTCCTGAATGGTTTATCCGACTTTTCCGGTCACAGTGAAAAAAACAAAAAAAAAAAAAACCCCACGAAGAAAAGAGCGCTGAAAGTTCACGACTGCTTCAAACCGGAAACCAGAAATGCGTTCCTACCAAGCGAACCAATCACAGCCCTCTCAGTCTGCGTTTGGTCTGCGTCGCCTCGACAGCGCATAGTTACAATTTTTGGGAGGTGCAGGTCAGTGACGGTGTGTGGTCTGCGTCGACGTATATCCTACGGCGTAGGCACGCCGTCGTTTTGATGCAGAACCATAACTCAGCCTAAACTGACCATTATTGAATCATGATATTTCAGTAGAGTGATTGAATCAGGACATTCCAAACCCTGAGTAGATCAGGAAGTGGCGGTTGTGACATCTGTTGACAAAGCATGTGACAGTTTCAGAAGGACAAAAACAAGTTTAACCATTAATCAACCTTACAATAGGTAACATTAAAGGTGGAAAAAGTCATAAAATTATTTGTCTTGCTGTCATTTCTTTACATTATGAAAACGTGGCATTTGAACAGGGGTGTGTAGACTTTTTATATCCACTGTATGTACATGAGATGTTCATGTGTGAGATGTGCCTCAAATAACTGGGCACTTTTACTGGATCTTGGATGTTGTTCTTTGATTTACCTTCTCTGATTGTAATATAGTGACTGCATTTCCATGCATCAATAACCCTTTTAAAACTGGAATATTAGCAATAATCCGGTTTTGCACGTCCATGTAAACACCAATAACCCATTGAATAACCCAAATTTACTCATATTAGGGTTTTTAAAAACCCCAATATGAGCCCTGGGTTACTCCTTTTAAAACCTGAATATTGGGTCATGTAAACACCAAACGGAATATCCCCATCAAACGGAACATGAATGTGTTTTCTGCACATGTTCTGTTCACAAGGAATCCTGGTCTTTTGAGTCCAGGAAGTTCTTCTAAACACGGAGAAACCAAGACCAGGAGGAGACTAATCACTTCATAAATGTAATGAAGGATATGAACATTTCTGCATTTGTAGACGGTAGAAAGTACCGGGATAGACAGATTTACAAGAAGGTGAATGAAAAGTTGCGTGAAGCAGCATTTGTTTTGAATTTGGATACAGGAAGAAGAAGCAGAAATGACGGGAATTGCGTCATGATGTTCTCCGCGCGTCGCTGGTTTGATCCATCCATCCATCTTCTTCCGCTTATCCGTTCCCGGGTTGCGGGGGCAGCAGTCTCAACAGAGATGCCCAGACTTCCTTCACCCCAGACACTTCCTCCAGCTCTTCCTCCAGCTCTTCCTCCATCTCTTCCTCCAGCTCTTCCTCCATCTCTTCCTCCAGCTCTTCCTCCAGCTCTTCCTCCAGCTCTTCCTCCAGCTCTTCCTCCAGCTCTTCCTCCAGCTCTTCCTCCAGCTCTTTCGGGGTGTTCCCAGGCCAGCCGAGAGACATAGTCTCTCCAGCGTGTCCTGGGTCTTCCCCGGGGTCTCCTCCCGGTGGGACATGCCTGGAACACCTCCCTAGGGAGGAGGGACATGCCTGGAACACCTCCCTAGGGAGGAGGGACATGCCTGGAACACCTCCCTAGGGAGGAGGGACATGCCTGGAACACCTCCCTAGGGAGGCGTCCAGGAGGCATCCGGTACAGATATTGATTTGATCCAGATATCCCAAATGATTAATTACCATGTAAACGGAATATTCCAAATGTTTCAGTAACCGGAATATTAGCAATAACCTACATTTTGACTGCATGGAAGCGTAGTCAGTGACTCGTCATTGGACCGTTACCAAAAACATCCAGGATATCCAGGAGTTAAAGAGGTGCTCTTATGTAGTAGTTTACCACCACCAGTGAGGATGTGTATGAATGAATAATGATGTCTGTAAAGCGCTCTGGGTGCCTTGAAAGGTGCTATATAAATCCAAGTCATTATGTGATCACCAACAAAGCGTCTGCATACAAGCTCAAAACAAATAAAAGCTGATATATCCAAATATTCACAATTCTCTTGTTTTATATGCACATAGGAAGTCTTGACACCCGTCTGTCCTCATACGTTCTGCAAGCTGCGGGAAGACTATTTTATCTTTTGCTTTTCAAGTCTATAAAATCACAAGGGATAGACGTGTGTGCTGGAATTGTTCAGTTGCTTATTCATGTTCTTATTTTTATTTTTTATGTTCTTTCTCATCAGACCATTGGGAAAAATAGACGCCTGGGATCCGAAGACAACACTTTCACAAATGTCGTCGTGAGTCACGTTGCAGATAAACGTGACTGAACAGAAACAAACCGAGTCAAACCCAAATTCAAACGTGTCGTTTTCTGACTCTGGTCCCTCGGTAACAAAACAACAACAGACGATTTAATTAAAGAAAAGAGAGGTATAGGACTCTAACTTGAACCTATGGTCTTCTACTGCGCCTTCATCCACTGTTCTTTGATGTGTCTTTCACACGATCACAAATTAAAGCCCTTTGAGCATCAAGTTACTAAAAATGACTCCTTTTTTTTGCTGGTTTTCACTTGGTTTGTTTTTATGTTATTTTTCATGCAAATGTACGGCTTGCACTCGTTTCCACTTGTCAATCATCTTGCAGTCATATCCAACAATGGGCTTGCATGCAAATTTCATTGGAGTTCCCTTAAATAAAACTCCTAAATCTACATATCTGGGCAGGTTTATACGACTGCCGTATTTTTAAAAACCTGGAATATTCCCTCTGCGCATCTTCAACCTCTAAAAACCGAACGTAATTACTGCTGTCGGTCACTCTGCTCACATACTTCTTTAAAGCACTTGGGTTACATTCTTGAGAACTTACTTCCACGTCTGTCTGGCTCACCGTGAAATGAAGCCATCGGATAAAATAAATCCTTCACCAGCAACTGGAGTTTGAGGAAGGAGATCATTTTGTCGGGCCAGTGCCCTTACAGAGAGAGAAAGAGAGAGAGGCCGGTTTGGGGAAACACAGGCATCATATCCATGATATAAATGATCCAAACGCAAGACCTAAATTTAGATTCAGAAATCCATCCAGCCCTTATCTGATAGAAGAGGGAAAGAGATGCCTCCATTGCGCTGCACATACAGCTCACCCACACTCACAGCTACACGCTGCCCACTCAGACAGTAATTAGTGACGTGGGACATTTCAATTAACTCTGAAGCCGTTAACAGCACAGATGTGGTAGACTTCATCGCCCTGCAGGATGTGACAACAGACCAAAACCAAGTGAGAGCATCTTACCACAGATTCTTGTGCTGGCCCCCTTTTTTCTCTTTTGTGCATGTTTGCAGGCCGGAGCTTCAGGAGCTGCTTCCACCTGCCTGCGCCCGCCCCCCCTGGGCATCCCGCTGTTGCTTCCACCTGCCTTTTAGTTTTAAAACATCTTTGTAACCAGCTTTTGCGAATCCACATGTTGATCGTTTCATCAAATGGCAGAGAGGAGTCAGTACAGTTACTAGATACGCAATCGCAAGCAAAAAAAGCAGAATGTAATGATGAGCAACTCTCATGAATTGGTATTTCAAGCACAACAGGAACTTGGTAAATACATATAATATGAGGAAATGTACCCTCTCACTGCAAAAACGAATTTCTAAGTATGAAGAAAAACAGGAGATTTGTGCATTATGCTTGTTTCTAGAGGAGTTGTTTTTGCAGTGTAGAAGAAAATAAGGCAGTTTTGAAAGCTTGGACAGGGTGATGTGCACCAGGGTGTTTTATCCCCTCTTAATAATTGTAAGGGCTTTGACTCAAAGGAGGACTCAAAATGCACGACTCCAGGAACAAAAGAGGATTTATCAAAAAACGGAGCAAAAGGGTAATAAGAACAGAAAACACTCTTGACGAGGAAAATCAAAGGCTGAACAAAAATCGCTCTCTGGGAGGATCAATCTATCACAAACTTCTAGTAAAATATAAATATGGCGACGTGACGACACTTGACTATACTCAACATGAGGCAACAAACTGGCAACAAGGGAGACACAGACTATTTATACATGAGGTAGGGGAACACAGGTGGAACCAATCATGGTTGACAATCATAGTGGAGGGAAAATCACACAAAGGGAAGTCAGGATCTGAAACGAGAGGGAGAAGGTGAGTATCAAAATAAAACAGGAAGTGCATGATGAGACTGGACATAAGCACACAATACCACAAGGACTCAACATGAAATGAACACAGACATGACATAAAACATGAAACACTAAGGCCCTGTTTCCACGTAGCAAAAACGCTGGTGTTTTCATGCGTTTTGGTCGTTCGTTTACATGAAAACGAAGCTCAAAGTCTCCAAAAACCATCATTTCTGAAAACTCCGGCCAAAGTGGAGATTTTTAAAAACTCCGTCTTCACGTTTGCTTGTAAACGGAGAGAAAGGGACATTTAGGCTTCAGAACGTCACATTATGAGACAGAAACGACACCAGCGTCATGAGTGACACCTGTGTTTACAATTTGTTTGTAACTGTCAATATTTTCTTGTATTTTACCTGTTTTATATTCTAAAGTCACACTTAAAAACTCCACTGTCACTCCAAACGTAAAGTAACTGCAGTCAAGGCTGATTTATGGTTCCGCGTTACAGCAATGCAGAGCCTACGGCGTAGGCTACGCGGCGACGCGCACCGTACGACGTAGGCTACGCCGTCGATTTAACGCGGAACAATATTATTCAGGCTTCACACGTGTCATTTCTGATTGGCTAGCATGACTTGATCTTCTCGTTACACTGCCCCCTGTAGGTTTGGCTGCTCATAGCACCTTAACAGTTATTTATGTGGGTTCGTGTAAACGATGGTATTTTTCAAAACGTAGAGGGGGAAATATCAGTTTTTGTAAAAACCCGGTTATGTGGAAACGTGGCCTAAACCTGAAAATGACTGACATTAACACATTTGACGAGACACAACAATAATCCACGTTCATCTGGGGCCTAAGGAGAGGTGTATCCTCTGATCATCAGTTAGTTTCAATTTATTGTCCTTTCGTAAAGTTTTGAATCTGTGCCAGTCAGAATACATGGTCAAAAACAAAAAAACAACAATATACAAGACAATTGGACATAGAACGATCAAGTGCAGTAAAGTACAACACTATACGATAACATAACTTAACACAATGATCCTAAAGTGCTTCACACCAAACCTAGTGTATGATGAAATTAATAATGCATCTATAATTAATTTAGCAGAGCTATACTAGAGGGTATAAAAGATCTGCAGAGGCGCTACCCTGTACCATCAGCTGATTAACCCTTCAGCACTGACATCAATTATGAAACATGAGTGCGTGAGTTCCCTTTTTCTCAAACTGGCATTGTCTCAGAAAAAGAAACTTGACTTAATTCACCTTAAAAACTAAAATATTCCCATATTTTTACCAGCCGCTCCACCGTTCCTCGTCACCTCCGCCCTCAGAGACGCTGAGGTGGCTCCGTCCTGCTCTCACCATGACTAACTTGTCGCGGCAGTGGAAATGACTTCCCGAGGATTGGGTGGCCTGTTAATTTCCACCGTGGCCCGACTGTGATCCGGTTTCACCCCCTACCTGCCTCTAAGCTTGCAGGCCCAGCGGGGGGCCGGAGTGTGGCTGGGAGTGTGAATCCCGGGGACCTTTCATCATCCGTCATCAGCTCCACCACAAAGCCCACGGTGTCGTATTAAACGCTGCTGCTGCTCCGTCTGTCCGTTAGCGTTAGACTCGCTGCACTGATGAGCAGCGGCAGCAATCTCCATGTTATTTCCAGTACTGGAGTTGTAAAATAAAATCAGGGGGGATGGTGGATTTTATCATATGGGGACAGATAATTTGTGCTGATTATAAATAATATAATATATTACAAATAATAGCAGTGACCAAAACAGCTGCAGAAATACTGCAGGAATGACATAGCAGCAGTTAAATGCAGCCTTCTGTAAGCTTTAAATATCCACTGGGCTTACATCAAATACATCAAAACACAACAATAAAAAACACTTTTATGAACTTATCAATATGACTCTGTCCTTCACAGGATAAGTAACATGGATCACTGCAAAAACTCAAAATCTTAACAAGAATATTTGTCTTATTTCTAGTTAAAATGTCTCATTTTAGTAAAAAAATCTCATTACACTTAAAACAAGACTCATCACTGGAAAAAACAACAATTTTCACCTGTTTCAAGTAGATTTTCACTTGAAATAAGTAGAAAAATCTGCCAGTGGAACAAGATTTTTTTGCTTGTAATAAGAAGATAAATGTTGGTCCACTGGCAGATTTTTCTACTTATTTCAAGAGAAAATTTACTTGAAACAGGTGAAAATTGTCAAATAAGTTATTTTTCTGGTAATGACTCTTGTTTTAAGTGTAATGAGATTTTTTGACTAAAAATGAGACATTTTAACTATAAATAAGACAAATATTCCTGGTAAGATTTTGAGTTTTTGCTGTGCGCTCCTGAAGAACTAAACCTTGTTGCAGTTCCTCGACTGGCCACTAGATGCTTCTCCAAAAAGCGAGTCAATCTCCATTGACTCTCATGTTGAAATGTCCAATAATGAAATTTACACCCTGGTTATAAAAAAGTGATTTTGGTCTCAATCGATTTCACATCCATGATAAATCTGACGGGCTGAATCTTTTTTTTTTTACTGGTCCAGAAAAATGTATATAAACCAGTTATTTTTCTGGTGTTATTTTTCTGGTGATGACTCTAAATGTTGAAATAGCAGTAAAACCACATTCATTGATGAAATGACATAAGGGATGGAAAGGAGGGATGGCAGTTTTACAGGGGGGATGATTTGGACCGTTTTTATTTCAGGGGAGGATGCCGTCCCCCCTCATCCCCCTCAACTCCAGTACTGGTTATATGTTGTTTCTCCACATTAACAGGTAAAATCATACATCCTTAATCTTATTGTCTTCCATACAGTCATTTAATAGCCAATCAATACAAAGGGGGACTATACTTAGCTACTAGTATCGCAGAATCAGCATCCAATGTGCTTGAATTGTGAGTATAAACGCACACATCAATAAAACATCAATAGTGATGAGACATTTTGTGCGTGTCTCCTTTGTCGATACCTTCTCTGTTCCAGTCAGCATGTGACATTTACCTGACCTTTAAACCTCCACTGCATAATTTCCATTTCCCTGCCTTCTTATCCCCCACTCCCCCCCGGCGTCGTTCTGGCTGAAACTAAAAATGCAGAGTTACTTTATTATCTGACTCTGATTCCTCTGTCCTGGATTTTACCGTCTCGGGGCTCGGCCGTTTCTCATTTAGTCTTTTCTGACCTTCTGTCCTGTGAGTGCTCAGTGCCGTATTAACAATACAGTGCAGTAAAACTGCCTATTCTAACAAGGTTGGTCTTCATGGTGTACAAAAGTTTCATGGCATTTGTGTAAATATTGATTTAAATGTATTTGAGTTTTGTCAGCAAAAACTCAAAATCTTAACAAGAATATTTGTCTTATTTCTACACATGGATGGATGTGTTTTATGTTGGACCCCCTCGAAAAAATGAGATGATTCATCTCAAGGGGCTATCCGTTAATAAAAATGTATATACTGTACATGCCGTGCTGCTTTCTATATTTATATAAGTATATAACTGCTGGCTGAGAGCACTTAGCTCTGATATTTTGCCCTCCGTGCTAAAGTGGAGGTCACAATCTTCCAGCCACTTACCCACAGTCCTTGGAGGGAATAAAGACATATATATCTCATCTTTAGGGGACACAAAGGACCTTCGGTTATTTTTAGTTCAGTCTGCTACACTTATGGGGGCTAAGTTGCTTTTAACACATTTAATTATACTTCAGTTTAACAAGCGCATCAGTAGTTTTTGTTTCAGTTTTGAAAAATTGGTTAGTTTTAGTTTTGTTTTAGTCTTAGTTTTAGTTTCTAAAGGTATTGATTGACCGATATTGAGAAAAGGAAAAGGGAAGGTGAAGAGAAAGCTTTCAGCAGCACACAGAACAACATCCTTTATGCTTTCCTTTGAGTAATTACAGTTTAAAAAAACAAACCTAACAAGGCATGAAATGAAAACAATCCTGCAACTCTATTTCATTTCAGTTTGCTTTGCATTTGTTATTTTTTAGCTTTAATTTGGTTTTCAGTTTAATAGTTTTCAGTTTTAGTCTCAGTGTTTGTTAACTTTAATAACTTTTTGTTGTTTGTAACTTTAATCGTTCTTTGGTGCAGTGCTTAGTTTTGTAAAACTGTATTTGACCCGGTCTTTGTACGTTTTAACCGTATAGCAGGGGTATTCAACTAGATTCGGCCGGGGGCCACATCTGCAAAAGGACTGTATGGAGAGGGCCGCACAATTTGAAAATTTGGGGGTTTTCAAAATGTATTTTGCACTCAAAGACGAAGACTTATGTAAATATAATACATTTGTATTATACATTTGAATATATCTAGTTTACATATGAATTATGTATTAATTGTCTCCAGATTTAGTCATTGTGAATGTTAAATATAATATTCAGATAAAGAATATTATTTTAAATGCAAGTTCATTTTGAAACCATGCATTGTGCAAACTTAAGGAAGTTGATATTGACCTACTTTTAATAAAACAGCCATAATGACAAAGCACCACTTTCCACCAAGATTTCCTTATTTGAATATTATATTAAGCATTGAGCACAACCATTTTAGTCCATAGTAGCCAGTTATAAAAATATTATTAAAAAAAAAAAAAAAAAAAAAAAAAAAATTCAACAAACACCCCCTTTTTTGAAATATGACCGGGGGCCACATAAAAGCTCCTGGCGGGCCGCATGTGGCCCGCAGGCCGCCAATTGAATATCCCTGCCGTATAGAAACGTAATTCTCGTCAGTTGTGTGAAATAAGACCTGGAAACAGGCATTGTGGCATAGAAATGTCATAGAATTGTCTTTTTTTCCTCTTTTTTTTCCTTTTTTTTAATCTTTTTTTCTTCTTTTTTTCCTTATATCAACATTTTGACTTTTTTCTCGAAATTTTTACTTTTTTCTCGACATTTCGATTTTTTTCTTGACATTACGACTTTTTTCTCAACATTTTCACTTTTTTCTCAACATTTCGACTCTTTTCTCGAAGTGCATAATGAAAAAATAAATCTCCCCCATTTCTAACTAATATAGAAACATGCAGCATGTGTTGCCTTCATTCTAAGGCTGATACAAGACTTTTCATTTTTTGCGGCTCCAGACATATTTGTTTTTTGTGTTTTTGGTCCAATATGGCTCTAAAACATTTTGGGTTTCCGACCCCTGGTCTAGGATGTTCAATAACTTTTGTCTTTGTGAGAATATAAAGGCAGATGCTTCTTTTTTTTTCATGCTTTTTGATGCATTTTATTTGGTGTCAGAGCTTCTCTAACTAGGTCAACCATTGTGTGTCCATCTCCGTTTCCCCGGCCGTTTGTGTCCCTGAGACTCTCATCATCACAGCTTTTAGTAAGTGAAGTCTTATTATTGTCAAATTGGTTTAATCCACCGTATGAATTGTTACAGATTACTGTAATACTGTATTTGACCCGGTCTTTGTACGTTTTGACCGTATAGAAACGTAATTCTTGCCATTTTAAGAATGAGATTTACCTGCTGTACTCTACTGCCCTTACTTTTTAACAACTTGTGCTTTTTATTATTTTACCTCTTTTCTTATCATTTTATTTCATTTATTCATTATCAATTGTGTCTTGCCGCTTTTAATGTTGATGTAAAGCACTTTGAATGACCTTGTGTTGAATTGTGCTATACAAATAAACTTGCCTTGCTTGGACACGTGTACAGATATTACCTTGGCTTTATTTGGGGCATTCCCAAAGGTTTTTAAATGCTTGTCTTCATGTCTGGTCTCTCAGCACAATTGACCAAATGTTTGCGACGAGAAGTCAGGGGACAAGGGAACATGATGGATTCCCGGAAACATTGGAGGATCATGTGCCTGTAGATTCTGTCCGTCGAGGATGTTGAAGATGCTTCATAATTGGATTAATGATAACAGGATTTCTGCTTTTTGGAGCTGGTGGATTCCTGGTATATCAACAAATGCGTAAGTCGTCGACAGCTGTTCTGGCCCTTTCAGAGCTGCCAGACGTGGCTAGAGGGATAAGCTCTGCGACCAACACTCAGACTCCAACGTAGGGGAGCTTAATCGCAGGCTGGCAGCGGTTTTTGAACTCATTGGCAAGATGGAAAGAACTTGGAGAAGTTGGAAGCTCGGCTTGGCGGGAATTGACCACAAATTCGTCTGTTTGGAGTCGCCATTGAGGAACAAGAGACTTAAGGCAGACGGAAAATTAATGGATCTGCCTGTTTTTTCAATACAATTGTTGATTCTATAATCTGACCTTGACAGTGCGGCTTGGCAGGCTGCTCCAGTCACAATCTCCCTGGAGGAATGAAAAACAAAACCCTCTCCCCCACTAACCCTCCCCTTCCCAGGAACATCTGTGGACCTGTTTCAGGACTGTACCGGGCCGTCTGATAACATCATGGACATTGGCTGAGGAGCAGCTCTGGGGCAAAGTTCACAGATTTACCGCTCACACACACACAATGATAAATACACCTCCCTTAAAGCAGCACTATGTAACTTTTCCACCTTAATCTAATATTTCATCATCATCATTGTGATGGTACATCAACTTCCAACAGGTTTAATCAATCTGTCATGGTCTGAGGGGTCTGTATCGCCTTCACTGCCACTATGTAACTTTGAGGAGCATGGTAGGAACCCTTCCACACTAAAAAACTACAAATCGTTACGACTTTGACTGCTTTAGGGCATACGTCACTTCCCCCTCCTTCCCCATTCGTAGTGGAGACCAAAGCTGGGCGGAGCGTGGAGCGCAGAGCTCAGCAGAAGCTGGTGTCATGGCCGAAGCAGCGGAAAAACCCAATAAAATAAAAGTTTTATCGGAGGAGGCGAAAAAAGAAAGGGGGAGAGTAACAAGCTAAATGCCCGGACAAGAATAAACATTGTCCCGGGCCCCGGCGTTCACTCGCTGGCGTGAGATGAAAGACGAGGAGGGATGTCTGACAAGAGAGACAGAATTGTTATGATACAAATGTAAATGTAGAGTTTTATGTTCAATAAAAATCTAAATTAGAATGTTTTCACATACGTCTTGGGTTCTAGTATTTTTCCTGTAAAATTGTGCAGGGCTGATCTGCAAATTATAAGGAATGGGCATTCAGTTATTCACAGGTTATAAAGTATTTTTTTATTTTGTCAGTAAGTATGTTGGACTACTAATTTATGACGAAGTCCCTCTAAAAAACTTGACAGGAAAAAGGTGCAGAGCGTATGAGTTTGTAGGGCGCATTATCTCGCTGAAACAACTTAATAAAAGCAAGTTGAACTTATTGTTTTTCAACATCGTCATATTATATTGTTTAGCCAAACATAGATACATTACTTCTTTGCTATCCATCCTGCAAACGACCGCTGAAAACAGAAAAGTAGTTTTGAAAGTCCGTCCCGTCTTCTCTCATCAAAACAAATGCAGCGACGGCGACGGGAGTTTTCCGGCAGTACGCGCTGGTGCTCATGGGAAACGTAGTGTTCTTTCTGGTAAAGCACTACCGCTTTTGTCCAAAGGAGCCGCCAAACTCAACAAAAGCTGAAAGTTACATTGTGCTGCTTTAAGGCAGACGGAAAATTACTGGAATCTGCCTGTTTTTTTAATACAATTGTTGATTCTATAATCTGACCTTGACAGAGCGGCTTGGCCGGCGGCTCCAGTCACAATCTCCCTGGTGGAATGAAAACAAGATGCTCTGCCCCCACTAGCCCTCCCCTTCCCAGGAACATCTGTGGACCTGTTTCAGAACTGTACCGGCCGTCTGATAACATCAAGGACATTGGCTGAGGAGCAGCTCTGGGGCGAAGTTCACAGACATAGCGCTCACACTCGGACACACACACACACACACACACTGACTACATTTACATGCAGTCAAAATTCAGGTTATTGCTAATATTCCGGTTACTGAAACATTGGGAATATTCCGTTTACATGGTAATTAATCATTTGGGATATCTGGATCAAACCAGCGACGCACGGAGAACATCATGACACAATTACCGTCATTTCTGCTTCTTCTTCCTGTATCCAAATTCAAAACAAATGCTGCTTCGCACAACTTTTCGCTCACCTTTTTGTAAATCTTCTATCCCGGTACTTTCTAGCGTCTACAACTGCAGAAATGTTCATATCCTTCATTACATTTATGAAGTGATTAGTCTCCTCCTGGTCTTGTGTTTCTCCGTGTTTATAAGAACTTCCTGGACTCAAAAGACCAGGATTCCTTGTGAACAGAGCATGTGCAGAAAACAAATTCCTGTTCCATTTGATGGGGATATTCCATTTGGCGTTTACATGACTCAATATTCGGGTTTTAAAAGGAGTAACCCAGGGCTCATATTGGGGTTTTTAATAGCCGGAATATGAGAAAATTTGGGTTATTCAAAGGGGTTATTGGTGTTTACATGGCCGTGCAAATTCGGGTTATTGCCAATATTCGGGTTTTAAAAGGGTTATTGATGCATGGAAACGCAGTCAGTGATAAATACACCTCCCTTAAAGTCAACGCCTTCCCAGGCCCCCCTCTTATCGGCCCCCCCAATACAGTCAACAGGTTGGAGAGCTGCGCCAATGGCTGTGGTTCTCATTTGGGGTTCTGTGCCGTGATCCCCCCGCCCCTAGAACGACCCCCCCCCCCCACACACACACACACACACATGCAAGTCTTGTGATGATGATGTTAAATTTGTTATGAGCATGTTGCTTTCTGTGCTGAGGTGGGGTTTTTTTTTGCACTTTCACACTGTGTATTTATACACAGTGTGAAAGTGCCTCTTTTTCCCTCCCCCATCCGAGTGTCATCCTTTCTCACCTGATCACACCAGTTGACCCATGTCTCATGTTGTTATCTGTTTGTCTCTATTTTTCTGTTGTCTTGATGGGTTGTACTGGCAGCAATTTTACTGTGCTGGGACGCCAGCCCAGCGACAATAAAGCTCATTCATTCATTCATTCATTCATTCATTCATTCATTCATTCATTCATTCATTCATTCATTCATTCATTCATTCATTCATTCATTCATTCATTCATTCATTCATTCATGTCAGGATAGGTTTCTCTTGATTTCCTTGTTCAAATCAGCAGCTCTTCCGTTGATCTCCCATTCGAGCACTTGTCGCTACGCCTTCCTCTTCACTGTTTTTTCCCACCTCTGTCTGTTCTGTGTGTGACTGATGTTTCAGGAGTTTCTCTCTGCAGCTTTTAAGTCAATGCCGAATAAAGAGAACAAGAGAACGCCTCCTCCTGCGCAGATCTGGACTGACTCACCTACCTGCTCATGCCAAAAAATGTCATGAATTCAGCTTCATCTTTGCTATAAGTTGTTTTTGCAGATGCTTGTCTTCATGCATTGTGCCTGTGGACATTTAAAGCTTTTCCCCACACAGTTTCCTAGTGGGATCTGTGAGTGTCAGCTGTCTATTTTCTATTCACTTCTATCAGTCTGAATCAGCCTTTACCTCACCTGCGGACAGTCTCTTCCTGCCATAAGAACATGTGCTTGGATGTATCTGAACGAACGAACAGATGAACGAACGGATGAACGAACGAACGGACGGACGGACGGACGGACGGACGGACGGACGGACGAACGAAGGAACGAACGAAGGAACGAACGAAGGAACGAACGAAGGAACGAACGAAGGAACGAACGAAGGAACGAACGAAGGAACGAACGAAGGAACGAACGAACGAGGACGAACGAAGGAACGAACGAACGAACGAACGAAGGAACGAACGAAGGAACGAACGAAGGAACGAACGAGGACGAACGAAGGAACGAACGAAGGAACGAACGAAGGAACGAACGAGGACGAACGAAGGAACGAACTAAGGAACGAACGAAGGAACGAACGAAGGAACGAACGAAGGAACGAACGAAGGAACGAACGAAGGAACGAACGAGGACGAACGAAGGAACGAACGAAGGAACGAACGAGGACGAACGAAGGAACGAACGAAGGAACGAACTAAGGAACGAACGAGGACGAACGAAGGAACGAACTAAGGAACGAACGAAGGAACGAACGAAGGAACGAACGAAGGAACGAACGAAGGAACGAACGAGGACGAACGAAGGAACGAACGAAGGAACGAACGAAGGAACGAACGAGGACGAACGAAGGAACGAACTAAGGAACGAACGAAGGAACGAACGAAGGAACGAACGAGGACGAACGAAGGAACGAACGAAGGAACGAACGAAGGAACGAACGAAGGAACGAACGAAGGAACGAACGAAGGAACGAACGAAGGAACGAACGAGGACGAACGAAGGAACGAACGAAGGAACGAACGAAGGAACGAAGGAACGAAGGAACGAAGGAACAAGAAGGAAGGAAGGAACGAACGAACAAACAAACGAACAAACGAATTAATGAAGTTTATCCAGTCATGACAACACAAAAAACCACACAACACCAAAAAACATTGTGCACAGCATTAACATTTCACACAAAACCAATAATCATGTGTTGAACAATGACTGAAAAGGCAGAAGCAAACTGCTTATAAAAGCCTAAACTATATTATCAACTTTCTTTTTGTGGCTACCGACCTCCAGAAAACCAAAAAGAGAATAGAAAAGCAAAGAAACAACAGAAAAGCAAAGAAACAACAGAAAAGCAAAGAAACATTAACAGATAGTCAATCGCACTTATAAGCCTCAAAAATATCTTTACAAACCATTTTCTTGAAAACCAAAAGATTTATGTTGGCATCATTCCAGAATTTAACTCCAATAATGGAGACACTTCTCCTTTTCATACCTTTTTTAGCTTTTTGTTCGGTAAAATTGCAGACGCCTGTAAGATTATACGGAGTCTCCTGAATTGAAAAAAACCTCTGTATTGAGTCAGGGAGCATTTTTGATTTTGATCTGAACATAATTTGCATGATTTTATAATAAAACAAATCATAAAATTTAATAACATTAGAATTTAGGCTCGTTTTTGAAGTTGTATTATTGAAGTGGTTTTAAAGGTGGATCCCCACAATTCCACACAATAAGATAAATAGGGAACAATCAATGAGTAGTAAATCAAATGCAAGGCCTTGGAATTCAGTACATTTCTGGATTTATACAGGATTGCGAGTGATTTTGAAATTTTCCCTTCAATGTATTCAATGTGTTGTTATCTCCAGCTAACATGCTTCCAGTTGTGATCATCCCACTGTATAAGAAACGTCTTTGCCACGTCACTTCACTTTGCAAAGCAAGCGATGCAGGTTTCCTCTCTGACGTCCTTTGCTGTCACCAGGGATGCAGATTTATGAACAATTGATTTTCCCCCACGTCACATTAACCGTGTTGATGGTCAAAGCACGCACAAGTACGCCCACATTACAACAATTAACATCTCAAACTCAGGAGTCTGGTGGAAACTCCCCTGGAAAATGATGACTACGTACGACTCATTCAATACGATCACAAACTAATGTTCCGCCTGTAATTATGAGCAGTTACTATCAATCTGAATGACAGTCAGTCCCGCGGGTCAGGGAGTCACATCATCATGTTAAATGTGCTAATTTGTTTCTACAACATGCATCATACTTCACCCTCCTGCTCAAGGTGACTTATTGAGAATTAGTATTTGAAGCAAAGCACAAATTACCATAATATCTGAGAAGATCTTACATGAATGAGATGTATTAGATCTTGGTGTAATTAGCTTCTGATTGCAATAGTAAAAACAGATGTGTCATGTGGGACGTCTCTTAATCTATGTAGCAACAACGATAATGCAGATATTCGACTCTAATTCAGACACTATAGCCCAGGGGTCCGACACACGCGGCTCTTCAGCGCCGCCCTTGTGGCTCCTGGAGCCTTTTCAAAAATGTTTGAGCTTTTTTTTTTTCCTTTTTTCTTTCTTTTTTCCTTTTTTCCTTTTTTTATTCTTTTTTTTTCTCTTTTTTTCCCTTCTTTTTTTCTTTTTTCTTTTTTTTCTTCTTTTTTCCTTTTTTTCCTTTTTTTCTCTTTTTTATTCCTTTTTCCTTTCCTTTTTAATCATGAAATTTCAAGTTTTTTTGTCAAAATTTTGACTTTTTTCTCGACATTTCGACTTTTTTCTCAAAATTTCGAAATTTTTCTCGACATTTCGAATTTTTTCTCGAAATTTCAACGTTTTTCTCGACATTTTGACTTTTTTCTCGACTTTTTTCTCGAGATGTACTTCAACATTAATCTCAACATTTCGACTTTTTTCTCGAAGTGCATAATGAAAACAAAAATCTTCCCCCAGTTCTAACTAATATAGAAACATGCAGCATGTGTGTCTTCATTCTAATTCTGATACAAGACTTTTCATTTTTTTGCGGCTCCAGACATATTAGTTTTTTGTGTTTTTGGTCTAATATGGCTCTAAAACATTATGGGTTGCCGACTCCTGCTATAGCCGATGCAAAAAATCCCATTTGAACCCAAGATATTCTATTTTTTTCTCATCAAATTAATTTTTATTTGTAAATATGCATCTATTTTTGCATTTCAGGCTTCCAACAATTACAAAAAAGGTGGAAAGTAAAATTTTACCACTTGTTAATCTTGCTATACCCCTTACTGTATTTCAAGTGAAAATTTACTTGAAACAGGTGAAAATTGTCAAATAAGTTATTTTTCTGGTAATGACTCTTGTTTTAAGTGTAATGAGATTTTTTGACTAAAAATTCGACATTTTAACTAGGAATAAGACAAATATTCTTGGTAAGATTTTGAGTTTTTGCAGTGTTGCGATGTAATTTAGTTGTGATGGACTCGATATGATGTTTGAAGGTAAAGTAATGGGTCGATCCAGAGGCCGAGGTGTTTGAATGAAGTCACCTGATCAAGGAGTGAGCCATCGTTAAAACGTTGGGTTATTTCCAAGCATATACTTTTATGACAACTATGATTATTAGGCCATTATTCTATCACTTGTCAAGTCAAAAATACATCATTGTACGTTTACTCAGTTGGTGTAACCAGGGACAACGTCCGCTTTTTGGAGAAGAGTTCGGTGCTGAGGTGAGACAGGTCTGCAGTCTCTTAACTGACCATCTTAATTCAGAGAGACAGATGAGCAGGCAGCTTGTGCTGACTGTGTATGAGTTAAATATTTGGCTTACAACCCCCCAGGGCTCCATCACAGCTGGAGCCTGCCCCCCCTCCAGCCCAGCCACCTTCCACCTCCCTGAATATACCGTGATGACACAGTGGCAATCTTCATTTACCCTTCTGTCCAACATCTGCTCTTCAATCTAATATTACATTTAGATCCAAAACTCTGGAATGACTTGAATGTGTCGCTGAAGTCAACATTATCTTTTACCTCCTTCAGAAAGTTATTAAAAAAAACATCTTATTCTGTCTTAACCTTCAATGTCTTTATCTTTAATGTAATCCAGACCTTGTATCCATGTTCTCTTTTACGTTTAACGTTAAACGTCAAATCATAAAGTTCGGTGTCCTCATCACTTTAATTTCTACAACAAATCCTGCCTTGAAGTCGGACCAAGCGTCAAGACTTTTGTAAGCCTTCAAGCTTTGCTTCGTGTATTTCCCCGGCGTAGAAATTAAGTACATATAAATATCAGGAAACTGGATTCCTGGCGAAATATTGATGTCCATGGACCACTGGTTCTTGGTAACTGTACCAAATATTAATGTCCATGGACCACTGGTTCTTGGGGTAACTGTACCAAATATTAATGTCCATGGACCACTGGTTCTTGGTAACTGTACCAAATATTAATGTCCATGGACCACTGGTTCTTGGTAACTGTACCAAATATTAATGTCCATGGACCACTGGTTCTTGGTAACTGTACCAAATATTAATGTCCATGGACGACTGGTTCTTGGTAACTGTACCAAATATTAATGTCCATGGACCACTGGTTCTTGGTAACTGTACCAAATATTAAAGTCCATGGACCACTGGTTCTTGGTAACTGTACCAAATATTAATGTCCATGGACCACTGGTTCTTGGTAACTGTACCAAATATTAATCTCCATGGACCACTGGTTCTTGGGGTAACTTTACCAAATATTAATGCCCATAGACCACTGGTTCTTGGAGTAACTGTACCAAATATTAATGTCCATGGACCACTGGTTCTTGGAGTAACTGTACCAAATATTAAAGTCCATGGACCACTGGTTCTTGGGGTAACTGTACCAAATATTAATGTCCATGGACCACTGGTTCTTGGTAACTGTACCAAATATTAATGTCCATGGACCACTGGTTCTTGGGGTAACTGTACCAAATATTAATGTCCATGGACCACTGGTTCTTGGTAACTGTACCAAATATTAATGTCCATGGACCACTGGTTCTTGGGGTAACTGTACCAAATATTAATGTCCATGGACCACTGGTTCTTGGGGTAACTGTACCAAATATTAATGTCCATGGACCACTGGTTCTTGGTAACTGTACCAAATATTAATGTCCATGGACCACTGGTTCTTGGAGTAACTGTACCGGTCACTGTCAAGTCCAACTGACGCTAATTTAAGCCGATAATCGGCTGTTATTCCGTCTTCTCCACTAGTTGCAGACATTTTTGCCACAGTGGGAAAGTGACGTCAATGCATTCCCTCTATTTCTTTTACTTTTAATAGTGACTCATTTGAGATCAAATTCAGTTATGCTGAGAATTGATGTTCCCATGGTCGTACTTCATGTCCTGTTTTTATATCCACTATGCTGTTTGATTACTTTCATCTATGAAATAAAAAGAAGTGCTTTTTCCACCTCTGGTCAGTTTAAACATGCAGGTTTTTATTAACCCCCCCCACCCCCCACTCCAACTCATGGAGAGGTAGAAGGCACCAGCGTGGATCTGAGCCTCCTAAAAAGGAAAGAGTCGGTAGAAATCCCTCCCTTCTGCACGCCAGCACATGCTCCACTTTACACTTTTTGACACCAATTGAGCCGGAGCAGGAAACACACTGCAGCTCAAATGTAACGCTCATTCACAGACACACACACACTCGCACCTTTCTCAGCCAATTACCGAGAGAACAAGACATTCTTTACTGTAAAAAAAGGTTCATAACTTTATAAAGCCCGACCTCAAAGGTTAGCATGTCAGGCTTCTCCTCTGAATCCTGTTAAAAGATTATTTGGTGAAATCAGTTGACATGCCGTAATTAAGTTGTGTTTTGCGGGGGCAGAACTTGGGCCATCCATCTGTGGCTCACAGTGATTAGTGTTTAATCCTTGATGCCCTCGTCTTTGCACATGTAATTTGTCTTCAGTCTTGTCACATGTGAAGTACAAAAAAAAAAAACAAAAAAAAAAACAGAGGGATTGAACTAGTATTGGGAAGATTTCCAGAAGGCGGGTCACCACAGTCTGACCACTGACCGCATGTGGCAGCAATTGTGCAATATCTCCGTTCTTCAGCCAGCTTTCATCAGCGGGGCTTCTGCTTAAATCTTCCCGTCGTCTTCCCTGGGATAACCTTGGACGCATCGTTGCTCGTCAGAGACGGAGAAGCAGCAGGATGGCCGGCCCTCTACACTTTTATTCGGAGTGACAGATGCGCTCCTTGGGCAGATTCAAAAAGACATTTGGCACTGACAGTGTGGAGGAGGAATGAAGTTTTATGTCTCAATCCCAGTCGATATCCAGGGATAAATGTTCCCTTTTGTCATGAGAACATTGTTTTAGCCTCATGAAACTGAATATCTTAAAACCTCCAGCATGACTGGAAGTCGTCGAAGATGAGCAGATGAGAAATCAGCGTTTTTATTAGGGCCCGAGCACTTACAGCGCGATTGTATCTGTAGGAATTTTCCTTTTTTTTGCTCCTTATTTTTAGTTTTCCGACGAAATTAGGTCCTTTTTTCCCCCTACACGTGCCCCAAAAGTCACCAAATTTTGCACCAAGCCAGGCCTGGTGAAAAATTCAATATTTAATGGTTTGCATTAATGGGCGTGGCCTAATGGCTCAACAGCGCCCCCTAGAAAACTTTGTGCCTCATGCCCACAATACGGTTTGATGTACATGCACGAAAATCTCTACACACCTGTATCATGTCGCAACTTAAAGAAAAGTCTCTTGGCGCCATGGCCGAAACCGAACAGGAAGTCAGCCATTTTGAACATTTTGAATTAATCGTGTAATTTTGGCGGAATTTATGCCATTCCTTCGGCCGTTAATACGGCCGGAACCGTAACGTGCACCCAGGTGTGTTATACATCAAATGTGCGTCTCCATCCTGCGATGACGCGCATTACTTTTCTCAGTCAAAAGCGTTACCGTGGCGACGCTAGACGCCAAAAAGCGTGCCCACCCTTCATCTGATTGGTTCAGACAGAAAAACTTTGTGCCTCAAACCCCACAATACGGTTTGACGTACATGCACGAAAATCGGAAAATGTCGCAACTTAAAGAAAAGTCTCTTGGCGCCATGGCCGAAACCGAACAGGAAGTCGGCCATTTTGAACATTTTGAATTAATCGCGTAATTTTGGCGCAATTTTTGCCATTCCTTCGGCAGTTAATACGGCCCGCACCGTAACGTGAACCCAGGTGTGTTATACATCAATATGTGCGTCTCCATCCTGCGACAATGGGTATTACTTTTCTCTTTCAAAAGCGTTACCATGGTGACGCTAGAGGCCAAAAAGCGCGCCCCCCCCCTTCATCTGATTGGTCCATATTTGATAGTTCCCCAAAAGTCACCAAATTTTGCATGCAAGCCAGGCCTGGTGAGAAATTTGATGTTTCATGGTTTGCATTAATGGGCGTGGCCTAACGGCTCAACAGCGCCCCCTAGAAAACTTTTATCTGCTATAACTTTTGAATGGTTTGAGATAAAGACTCCTGGGTGGTGTCATCGGACTCGGTTTTGAGTCCTTGACCTTCATTGGCCTGAATTAGCCCCGCCCCTTCTTCTGATTGGTTGATATTTTATAGTTCCTATTCTCTGCCATAACCTTTGAATGGTTTGACATAGGAAGTCGTGGGTGGTGTCATTTCTGATATACTTATGGGGGGCGGTGGCCATGAGTACGAGGGCCCGTTCATCGCTGCTTGCAGCTTTAAATGGACTTGTTATTTACTGTTTAATTGTGTCTTAGCACTTTTAATGTTGATGTAAAACCCTTTGAATTACCTTGTGTTGAATTGTGCTATACAAATAAACTTGCCTTGCCTTATTCATAGTCGTTTCTGCTTAAATGACATTTTTCTTCATTTTCCTATGTAACTGCACTCTTGTGCACGCATGCAAATGATCCTCCAGTACTTTGGCCCCTCCTGAGAAGCAATTTACGTGGCATTGCAGCCAATGGAAGGTTCTGTAATGAATTTTTAAGCGGCTCTTCACTGTCACAAACTTCAGCACCTCCGGCCTGAACAAAGCCCCGTTGGGCTCGCCTTCCCCGTCACTTATCTAATCAGAAGTATCAGTGCACATTTCCCGCCGGTCTCCTGTCAGGCGGCTTGCCGGGTAAACACCAGCCTGCGGTCTCTGGTGACGGCTGCAGAGAAAAGGCTGAAATTAAAGCTCCGTCAGCCTCTCGGTTATTACAGACACATGACCACGCAGCTGCGGGAGGAAATAACAGAGGCTTCGCCTTGACTTTTCAACCCCATTCTGAGCAGAAATAGCGTTTATTGTTCGGTGTGATTTAAAAGCAGTACTGGAGTTGTAAAAGAAAATCAGGGGGGATGGTGGATTTGATCATATGGGGACAGATAATTTGTGCTGATTACAAATAATATAATTATTACAAATAATAGCAGTGACCAAAACACCTGCAGAAATACTGCAGGAATGACATAGCAGCAGTTAAATGCAGCCTTCTGTAAGGTTTAAATATCCACTGGGCTTACATCAAATACTACGACGGAGTATTAGGGCCAAACTAAAAAAAAAATTATGGAAATTACGAGAATAAAGTCATAATAATATTAGAATAAAGTCGTAAAATTACGAAAATAAAGACATAATATTACCAGAATAAAGTCGTAACATTACGAGAATAAAGTCGTAATATTAAATATATTATAAATATATAAATATAACTTCACAAGATGCTCAATATTCCTCATTTTAACACAGGGAGAAGACTCTTCCTTTTTTAGAGATCTCATAAATTACGACTTTATTCTCGTAATGTTACGACTTTATTCTCCTAATATTACGACTTTATTCTTGTAATGTTACGACTTTATTCTCGTAATATTACGACATTATTCTCATAATATTACAACTTTATTCTATTACGACTTTATTCTCGCAACATTATGACTTTATTCTCGTAATTTCCTATAATTTCCGTTGTAAAATACATCAAAACACAACAATAAAAAACACTTTTCTGAACATATCAATATGACTCTGTCCTTCACAGGATAAGTAACATGGATCACTGCAAAAACTCAAAATCTTAACAAGAATATTTGTCTTATTTCTAGTTAAAATGTCTCATTTTAGTAAAAAAAATCTCATTACACTTAAAACAAGACTCATCACTGGAAAAAACAACAATTTTCACCTGTTTCAAGTAGATTTTCACTTAAAATAAGTAGAAAAATCTGTCAGTGGAACAAGATTTTTTTGCTTGTAATAAGAAGATAAATCTTGAAAAAAGTCAAAATGTTGAGAAAAGTCAAAATGTCCAGAAAAAAGTTGAAATGTCGAGATTAAAAAGGAAAGGAAAAAAGAAAAAAAAGGGAAAAAAAGATTAAAAAAAGGAAAAAAAAAGTCATACATTTTGAAAAAGCTCCAGTTTTAAAAAAAAAAAAGTACAGTAAGTAACTACTTGAAACAGGTGAAAATTGTCAAATAAGAAGTTATTTTTCTGGTTATGACTCTTGTTTTAAGTGTAATGAGATTTTTTGACTAAAAATGAGACATTTTAACTAGTAATAAGACAAATATTCCTGGTGAGATTATTATTTTGCTTTTAATGAAGATACATCTTGTCCCACTGGGCAGATTTTTCTACTTATTTTAAGTGAAAATTTACTTGAAACAGGTGAAAATTGTCAAATAAGTTATTTTTCTGGTGATGACTCTAAATGTTGAAATAGCAGTAAAACCACATTCATTGATGAAATGACATAAGGGATGGAAAGGAGGGATGGCAGTTTTACAGGGGGGATGATTTGGACCGTTTTTATTTCAGGGGGGAAATAACAGTTGCCTTCGTTCGCCTTGACTTTTCAACCTCATTCTGAGCAGGAATGCAATTTTCGTGGCTAGCGTTTATTGTTCGGTGTGACTTAAAAGCACTATTCTTATCTGAAAAGGACAAAGCAAAAGTCCTGCGCGGCAGAAGAGGCAGAACAAGAGAGTGAATCATTTCTGCGCTGTCACAGAGATCAGAGCGGTTGTTAAGACACACACTAGCAGAGAAGGAAATAGGCTTTTCCTTTTTCTTGCCAAGAGTTTTAAAAAGAGAAATAAAATCAATACAGCTCTCATGTGTGTACACTGAAAATCAGACAGAAGGTGGTTAAGCACAGTCTCGAATAAAGACCCAAGGCTGCTTCCATTCACCTTTAGTTCCTTTTAAACATTAACCATCAGCCGCTTTATCCAAAAATGACAATACAAAGAAAAGTTAGTCTGAAACAGCACATGATTCAGCTTTACTGTTTACAATTTGACTGTTAATCTGTGCAGCAGCCCACTCAGCTCTTCTCTCTGGACACAAATAAAAGAGTCATTTTTGTGTCTATTTTGTTCTTTTTCTGTGAGAGTGGGATGTAAGAATGTGTTTGCAGGAAGAACGAGACAAAATAAGACCCGGAATGCTTTGTAGCTCCTGTATCCTGAAATATCAGAAGACTTTTGTTGCAACTTTTTGTGGACTGAAGGACTGAAATGGACAAAAGTAAGGTCGTATAACAATCACTATTAGTTGTTTTCTTTGACCATCCCCAGGGTTAAGGGTTGAACATCTCAGTGTGTTTAACCCTGGTACTGTGTTCGGGTCAAAATGACCTCATTCTCCTGTTCCTTCCTTCCTTCCTTCCTTCCTTCCTTCCTTCCTTCCTTCCTTCCTTCCTTCCTTCCTTCCTTCCTTCCTTCCTTCCTTCCTTCCTTCCTTCCTTCCTTCCTTCCTTCCTTCCTTCCTTCTTTTCTCCCTTCCTTCCTTCTTCCTTCCTTCCTTCCTTCCTTCCTTCCTTCCTTCCTTCCTTCCTTCCTTCCTTCCTTCCTTCCTTCCTTCCTTCCTTCCTTCCTTCTTTTCTCCCTTCCTTCCTTCCTTCCTTCCTTCCTTCCTTCCTTCCTTCCTTCCTTCCTTCCTTCCTTCTTTTCTCCCTTCCTTCCTTCCTTCCTTCCTTCCTTCCTTCCTTCCTTCCTTCCTTCCTTCCTTCCTTCCTTCCTTCCTTCCTTCTTTTCTCCCTTCCTTCCTTCCTTCTTTTCACCCTTCCTTCTTTCTTTCTTTCTTTCTTTCTTTCTTTCT